>NC_133334.1:148537356-148569856 GCF_042186555.1 Aquarana catesbeiana
CAAGTTAAGGACGTGAGCCAAACAGGGCACATGGGTCATTTGTCCCTGTCGGAGGGCAGAGAGGAGGTTGGTGCCATTGTCGCAAACCACCATTCCTGCCTTAAGTTGGCGTGGCCTCAACCACCTCTGAACCTGCCCCTGCAGAGCTGACAGAACCTCTGCCCCAGTGTGGCTCCTGTCCCCCAAGCACACCAGCTCAAGCACCGCATGGCATCTTTTGGCCTGCGTACTTGCGTAGCCCCTTGAACGCCTACGGAGCACCGCTGGTTCCGAGGAAGAGGCCATGGAGGAAGAAGAAGAGGAGGGGGTGGAGGAGAGAGGTGTGTCACAATCAGCATTTTGGAGGCGTGGTGGCGGAACAACCTCCAACACTACTGCACCTTGTCCTGCATCCTTCCCAGCTGCCAGCAGAGTCACCCAATGCGCCGTGAAACTTAGGTAACGTCCCTGTCCATGCCTGCTGGACCATGAGTCAGCGGTAATATGCACCTTACCGCTGACCGCCCTGTCCAGCGAGGCATGGACATTGCCTTCCACATGCCGGTAGAGAGCCGGAATCGCCTTCCGTGAGAAAAAGTGGCGTTTGGGTACCTGCCACTGAGGAACCGCACATTCCACAAACTCACGGAAGGGGGCAGAGTCTACCAACTGAAAAGGCAGCAGTTGAAGTGCTAGCAATTTTGCCAAGCTAGCATTCAACCGCTGGGCATGTGGATGGCTGGGAGCAAACTTCTTTCGGCGGTGCAGCAGCTGGGGCAGGGAAATTTGCCTGGTACAATCTGACGTCGGTGTACCAAAAGCAGATTGCCCACAAGTACTTGGCTGTGACACGCCTAATTCTACACCTTCATTCCTCTCACTGCAGGTCTCAGAGAGGACTGAAGGTCTAGTGGGGTTGGAAATCTCAGCTGATGAGGAGCAAGGAGAGATCCTCTTTGTTCTTTGGTGTGGGTCTTTTAGATACGCTTGCCAACGAACTGCATGGCAGGTCAACATATGTCTGGTCAAGCATGTGGTACCCAAGCGGGAGATGTTTTGGCCACGCGAGATACGCTTGAGACATATGTTGCAAATAGCAGCGGTGCGATCTGATGCACTCGTCTCAAAAAAGGCCCACACCAAAGAACTTTTTGAATAACGCGCAGAGACTGCAGCGCCCTGCACATGTGGAGCTTTGGGGTGTGATGCAGTCAATGTGCTGCCCTTAGGCTGGCCCCTGGAGGGCATCCTGCCTCGTTGGTGATGTGCCGCCGCCTCTTCCTCCTCCTCCTCCTCCTCCTCCTCTCTCCTATCAGGCACCCACGTTGAGTCAGTGACCTCATCATCCCCTCCCTCCTCATCACTGGAGCAAACCTGGCAGTATGCTGCAGCAGGGGGAGCATGACTGCCAGATTGCTGTCCTTCTTGGGCACCCCCTCTGTCCGTGCTCATGTTACTGCCTTCATCGAGCTCAGTATCGTCATCAGAGCCTTCCAAACGCTGGGCATCCTCCTGGAGCATGTACCCAACACTGTGGTCAAACAGTTCGAGGGAATCCTCATGAGGACATGGTGGAGCTAGGGAAGGAGTCACTGATGACATTGAGCTGAGGGAAGAGGCCGCTGCTTTGCCAGACAAAGCACCCTGGGCATGGGTGAGAGAGGATGAGGAGGATGAGGACGGCTTGGTCATCCACTCGACCAAGTCTTCCGCATGTTGCGGCTCAACACGGCCAGCTGCCGAAAAAAAGGCCAAGCGTGTCCCATGGCCACGTGCTGATGAGGATGCACCGTCTCCACGACCAGCACTAGACACAGAGCCTGCTTGCCCTCTCTTATTGGCTTGTGACTGTCTGCCTCTCCTTCTTGGCCTTCCAGACATACTAATGGCCTGTAGCTGCACTAAGCTGGGATAGAACACCTGTAATTTTCTTCAGGTAGCTTTATATACTGTAACCAGACAAGCCTGCCTGTCAGTAGGAAGATAACAGGAACGGATCTAGCTGAACACTGTGAGCAGGACGCACTGTACTAAATGTAAATAGTCTAGCTGCCTGACCGTGGTACTAATAGGATCAAATAGAACACCTGTAATTTTCTTCAGGTAGCTTTATATACTGTAACCAGACAAGCCTGCCTGTCAGTAGGAAGATAACAGGAACGGATCTAGCTGTACACTGTGAGCAGGACGCACTGTACTAAATGTAAATAGTCTAGCTGCCTGACCGTGGTACTAATAGGATCAAATAGAACACCTGTAATTTTCTTCAGGTAGCTTTATATACTGTAACCAGACAAGCCTGCCTGTCAGTAGGAAGATAACAGGAACGGATCTAGCTGAACACTGTGAGCAGGACGCACTGCACTAAATGTAAATAGTCTAGAAGATAACAGGAACGGATCTAGCTGAACACTGTGAGCAGGACGCACTGCACTAAATGTAAATAGTCTAGAAGATAACAGGAACGGATCTAGCTGAACACTGTGAGCAGGACGCACTGCACTAAATGTAAATAGTCTAGAAGATAACAGGAACGGATCTAGCTAAACACTGTGAGCAGGACACACTGCACTAAATGTAAATAGCAGGAACAGATCTAGCTGAACACTGTGAGCAGGACGCACTGCACTAAATGTAAATAGTCTAGAAGATAACAGGAACGGATCTAGCTGAACACTGTGAGCAGGACGCACTGCACTAAATGTAAATAGCAGGAACGGCTCTAGCTGAACACTGTGAGCAGGACGCACTGCACTAAATGTAAATAGCAGGAACGGATCTAGCTGAACACTGTGAGCAGGACGCACTGCACTAAATGTAAATAACAGGAACGGATCTAGCTGAACACTGTGAGCAGGACGCACTGCACTAAATGTAAATAGTCTAGAAGATAACAGGAACGGATCTAGCTGAAGACTGTGAGCAGGACGCACTGCACTAAATGTAAATAGCAGGAACGGATCTAGCTGAAGACTGTGAGCAGGACGCACTGCACTAAATGTAAATAGCAGGAACGGATCTAGCTGAACACTGTGAGCAGGACGCACTGCACTAAATGTAAATAGCAGGAACGGATCTAGCTGAACACTGTGAGCAGGACGCACTGCACTAAATGTAAATAACAGGAACGGATCTAGCTGAACACTGTGAGCAGGACGCACTGCACTAAATGTAAATAGCAGGAACGGATCTAGCTGAACACTGTGAGCAGGACGCACTGCACTAAATGTAAATTGCAGGAACGGATCTAGCTGAACACTGTGAGCAGGACGCACTGCACTAAATGTAAATTGCAGGAACGGATCTAGCTGAACACTGTGAGCAGGACGCACTGCACTAAATGTAAATAGTCTAGAAGATAACAGGAACGGATCTAGCTGAACACTGTGAGCAGGACGCACTGCACTAAATGTAAATAGCAGGAACGGATCTAGCTGAACACTGTGAGCAGGACGCACTGCATTAAATGTAAATAGTCTAGATAGAAGATAACAGGAACGGATCTAGCTAAACTGAATACAGTGTATATATATATATGCAACACCTGGGATGCATATATATACACAATACACTGTAAGTGCAGCTAACTGACTGACTGTTCTGCCTAATCTATCTAACTCAAATCAAATGACACTGTCTCTCTCTCTCTCTATCTCTCAGCACACCGGAACACACACTACACAGGGCCGCCGTGCAGGCGGCCTTATATAGTGTGGGGTGTGTACTAAATCCCCTGAGCCATAATTGGCCAAAGCCACCCTGGCTTTGGCCAATTACAGCTCTCTCTACTGACGGCGCTGTGATTGGCCAAGCATGCGGGTCATAGTGCATGCTTGGCCAATCATCAGCCAGCAATGCACTGCGATGCCGCAGTGAATTATGGGCCGTGACGCGCCACACGAATTTAGCGCGAACGGCCCATATCGTTCGCAATTCGGCGAACGGGCGAACAGCCGATGTTCGAGTCGAACATGGGTTCGACTCGAACACGAAGCTCATCCCTAATCTATAGATCTATATCTATAGATCTATAGATATAGATCTATAGATCTATAGATATATATATATAGATATAGATCTATAGATATAGATCTATAGATCTATATCTATATATATATATATAGATAGATAGATAGATAGATAGATAGATAGATAGATAGATAGATAGATAGATAGATAGATAGATAGATAGATAGATAGATAGATAGATAGATAGATAGATAGATAGATGTATATCTATCTATCTATCTATCTATATATATATATATATACACTACCGTTCAAAAGTTTGGGGTCACATTGAAATGTCCTTATTTTTGAAGGAAAAGCACTGTACTTTTAAATGAAGCTAACTTTAAACTAGTCCTAACTTTAAACAAATATACTCTATACATTGCTAATGTGGTAAATGACTATTCTAACTGCAAATGTCTAGTTTTTGGTGCAATATCTACATAGGTGTATAGAGGCCCATTTCCAGCAACTATCACTCCAGTGTTCTAATGGTACAATGTGTTTGCTCATTGGCTCAGAAGGCTAATTGATGATTAGCAAACCCTTGTGCAATCATGTTCACACATCTAAAAACAGTCTAGCTCCTTCCAGAAGCTACAAAACTGACCTTCCTGTGAGCAGATTGAGTTTCTGGAGCATCACATTTGTGGGGTCAATTAAACGCTCAAAATGGCCAGAAAAAGAGAACTTTCATCTGAAACTCGACAGTCTATTCTTGTTCTTAGAAATGAAGGCTATTCCATGCGAGAAATTGCAAAGAAATTGAAGATTTCCTACAACGGTGTGTACTACTCCCTTCAGAGGACAGCACAAACAGGCTCTAACCAGAGTAGAAAAAGAAGTGGGAGGCCGCGTTGCACAACTAAGCAAGAAGATAAGCACATTAGAGTCTCTAGTTTGAGAAACAGACGCCTCACAGGTCCCCAACTGGCATCTTCATTAAATAGTACCCGCAAAACACCAGTGTCAACATCTACAGTGAAGAGGCAGCTGCGGGATTTTGGGCTTCAGGGCAGAGTGGCAAAGAATAAGCCATATCTGAGACTGGCCAATAAAAGAAAAAGATTAAGATGGGCAAAAGAACACAGACATTGGACAGAGGAAGACTGGAAAAAAGTGTTGTGGACGGATGCCAAAGGTGTGCAATGCTGTAATTGCTGCAAAAGGAGGATTCTTCGATGAAAGCAAAGTTTGATGTAAAAACAATGTTATTTCAAATACAAATCATTATTTCTAACCTTGTCAATGTCTTGACTCTATTTTCTATTCATTTCACAACGTATGGTGGTGAATAAGTGTGACTTTTCATGGAAAACACAAAATTGTTTGGGTGACCCCAAACTTTTGAACGGTAGTGTATATATATATATATATATATATATATATATATATATATATATATATAGAAAAAAGACGTGGACCGATGCTTGATGCCAATAGTGTCTTTTACTGAAATATTTCAATTAATACATGCAAGCCACTGTACAGTTCCGAGCGCTCATCGCTCTTCGTCAGGCTAATCTGGCTGTGTGTCTCACACACAGCCAGATTAGCCTGACGAAGAGCGATGAGCGCTCGGAACTGTACAGTGGCTTGCATGTATTAATTGAAATATTTCAGTAAAAGACACTATTGGCATCAAGCATCGGTCCACGTCTTTTTTCTATCCATTTATGGTGGAAGGTTGGGAGTCCACCTTGACGGTGTCTTGATCAGACAGGATTTAAGAAAAGAAGATAACCCACCTGAAGTTTAATATATATATATATATATATATATATATATATATATATATATATATATATATATATATATATATTTATGGTTGGAGCCCTATGTCCGATATGGACATAGATAACATTTATAATTAAGATAAGACTTACCATCGGAAATAGACCTGGAAGTGTGGACTTACCATATGAAATGGACCTGAAAGTGTGCCTTGGTCTAATGGCCGGTATGCCAAAATAAGGGGGCATACCCTGGTTTAAGAAATGATTATTCTGTAAAGAGAAATGAATAGTTGAGAAATGCTGTGAAATGGGGAAGGGAGGGTGGGTATCGCGCACAGGAAACCGACAAGCACCACAGGTGAGCGGGCTGGTTAAATACCCCCCGGCTCCTCCCATAAATTCAGGCCACCATACTGGCCTTCCTACTTATGGTTGGAGCCCTATGTCCGATATGGACATAGATAACATTTATAATTAAGATAAGACTTACCATCGGAAATAGACCTGGAAGTGTGGACTTACCATATGAAATGGACCTGAAAGTGTGCCTTGGTCTAATGGCCGGTATGCCAAAATAAGGGGGCAAAAACATTCAGGTAGGGGTATAATATTTTATTGGTTTTCAGTTAGTCATTGAGCCAATTTGGAGAATGCCTGTGCCATCTCTACTTGAGGATTGGGGATATACCGGGCGAAGCAGGCTGATTTCCACCTGCCTAGTCTTTTGATGACGTGGTCTGGAACCCCATGGCGGGATGCTGCGGAGGCTGCTCCGATGCGAAAGGAGTGTCCGGAGTACTGACTGGGGTTAAGGTGAAGATTGCGGAGAAGTATCCTTATGTGTTTTACAAACTGACAGGCGCTTAAGGGTTTAACTGGGAATGGTAGAAGAGGACTGGTGTCTGGTTGTTCAGGCAGGAGTGACAGGAGACGGTTGAGTACGGTGACTGGACACCAGCTGTTATTGGTTTTGTACAGGTGAATGTCCACTCCAGAGCCTGTTTGCTGGGTTTTAGAGACCTCGAGGTGAAGGATGAAATGGTCTTGGTAGCGAAGCAAGTGCCGTCTGCATAGTACTTGGTCTGTGGGGTTGTTATAGGTGAATTCGCCAGGTCGCAAGAACCCGTAGTAAGCCAAATATATGGCTGCTTGTAGGACCGTGCTGGGGAGCAGACCGAATGGTGAAGTAGCCAGAATAGTCGACATATCCCTGAAGATGGGCCCCGTAATGGGTAAGCGCTTGGAGCTGGTCACTGGTTGTTGTTTCTGAATGCCCCTTAGGATGGCTCGTATGGCGTGTGATGAGAACAGTGAAGGTTTTGTGGGGTCTTGAAGCGTCAAGAAATGTTGTATGCCGGCTAGGTATAGCCGAATGGTATTGTAAGATAAGGCCAGCTGAGTGTGGCAGTATGAAGTGAAGGCCAGTACCTGTTTGACATCTGTTGGTCCTTTACGGCAGGATGTGAGAAATTTATTGAACGCCTTCCAAGCTGTCTGGTAGGCTTTGAGTGTGTTATGAGAGAGTGAGTGATTGATGAGCTGCGTTGCTCCTTGTAAATGTTGAACTAGTCCAGGGTCAGTTGTGACCAGACAGGGATAGGGGCCGACATTGGTTCGGCTCCGGGAACCTGTTTGAAAAAGGAGGTGTAGTTAAAACGTGACAGTGCGTCAGCAGCTAAATTGTATCTGCCGGGAATAAATGCACAGTGTATGTTAAACTGATGTTGTAAAGACAGTTGTACCAATCTGCGCAGGAAGGACATGACTGCTAGGGACTTGGACCTGCCTTTGTTAATGATGTCTGCCGTGGCCTGATTATCGGTGGTGAAGACTACGGTTTGCCCTGTCCAATGGTGACCCCAGAGTTGTGCAGCTGCCACTATGGGATAGAGTTCGAAGAGGGAAGATGTTCGAATAAAGCCAGGTATCAACAGTATCTGTTGAGGCCAGGGTCCTGAAAACCATTGGTGGCCAAAAATTGCCGCGAAACCTGTGGAGGCTGCAGCGTCTGTCACCACCTGGGGTGACTGGGCCGAAACCATGGGTATAAATAGGGATATGCCATTCCAGGCGGACAGGAATTCCTCCCACATAGATAGGTCCGCTATTGCTGCGGAGTCTAGATTTAGGATCTGGTCGGGGTCTTGTGTTTCTGACAGGAATCTCAGCAGGCGTGACACGAAGGTGCGGCCTTGTGGAATAATTCGCATGGCGAAATTAAGCATTCCCAGGAGAGATTGCAACTGCTTTTTGGTGCACCCCTTGGTGTGGGTGAATTTGTGAAGGACTGCCCTAATGCGGGTTAGTTTGTCGAGGGGGAGACTGGCTTGCATAGCGCAGGTGTCTAAGTTGACCCCGAGAAAGGTGATGTTGTGTGCTGGGCCGTCGACTTTGTGCTCGGCGATGGGAACATTGAGATTTCCGAATATCGCTCTGAGTTTGTTGAGGTCTTCTGGGGGCTTGCTGGGAGGTTCTATTAGTAGGAAGTCATCCAGGTAATGGATGACTTCTTGGCACTGAGCCTTGTGTAACAGTATCCAAGCAAGGGCCTGAGCGAATGTGTCGAAGAGCCAAGGACTACTCTTCGAACCGAACGTCAGTTTTGTGGCAAAATAATATGCCTCCTTCCACTTGATGCCATGCCAGCACCAAAGGGATGGGTGAATAGGCAGGAGCTTGAAGGCATCCGAGATGTCAGCTTTGGAAAGCCAGGCACCTGTACCTGCTTTGATGATTGCTTGTATCGCCATGTCCACAGAGGAATATTTTAGGGAGAATTCTTCGGAGGGGATCAGGGAATTGAGACTGGGGATGTGGGAAGAATGAGGCGCAGACAGGTCGTACACCAAACGTAATTTATTTGTGAATTTGCCCTTGACAAGCCCAATAGGGCTGACTCTCCAAGTGCTGAAAGGGGGCTGAGTGAAAGGGCCTATAACGTACTCTCGGTCTACTTCTGCTTGTAGGAGCCGATCTATGGCTTGTTCGTCAATGGCTGCTGAACGAAGATTCCCACATTCGTAAGTACTGTGGGGTAGTGAAATGAGGCCGGTGTGAAAGCCTACTGTGAAGCCCTGGATAAGGTAGGTGGCCAGGGAGGGGGTGGGATGTGAGGTGAGGTAGAGTCCTAGCCATAAGACATTGATCCGGCTTAGTCATGCCCTCTTCTGTTGTTTGACTTCGCACAAGTTTCTTGGGTGCGCTCTTTGGCATAAGGTGCAGATGTGGAGTAGGCGGCACTGACTGAAGTTGCAGGACCCGTAATTGTAATTATTGCAGATGGCTGCCCCTCCCACGGTTCGGACTGGGCATCCGAATTTGTCCACCTGAGGCGTTTGTTCAGGGGCCGACTGACCCTGAAGAGCACCGGAGGTAGAGGGAAATTCGAAGGGACGTCTGGTTGTCGCATTGGCGCACCAGGTGGCAGTGTGGGTGGAGGACTGGCAAATCGCACACAGGGGTGAGCGTAAGCCGGCAAAATGGCGGCAGAACAGCTCTGTGTCCATGAGACTCCAATTTGTTGTTGTTTGGAACTGTGTGAGTCTGGCAGCAGCCTTTGCGGAAAAGGAACGGTGGTAGTCTTAAAAGGAAAATCCTCCATACTTGTAGCCCAAGTCTACTACCGTATGGAGGTACAAGTCCAGCTCTTCCCTTCTGCTGGGGAGCATAAGACGTCTCTCAGCATGCCAAAGGCCAGGGTGAATTCTGGGACGGATAACTTGCGGTTCAGTCTGGGGTCTTTGGCTTTAAGGACCACCGATATGTCACCCCAGGAGTAGGCCTTATTTTCTGCCAGATCATGCACAGAAATAAGGAGAGAGGCCAGGTTGACGTCCCTGCCGTCCAAAATGTCCTTCCTGATGCTGGTTGGAACCAAATGGGAGGGGTAGACAATGGGGCTCCAGCCTGAGGTACCTGCAGGAAGGGGTGTTAAGGTTTGGGTTGCGGTTGGGTCGGGGATAGCAGCGGCCGGTCGTGCCTCCAGGAGTGCCACCCTGGTTTGTACGTCTGTGAGCGAGGTAGACAGGGACGACACCATCGTGTGAAGTTGTGAGATGGCTGAAGATATTGACTGGAGGGATGCCTGTTGGGTACTGGGTCCTGCTGCTGGTGGGGGAAAGAGGAGTTTGAACAGCTCGCCTTTCCTCGCTGTGGCGGGGAAGGGCACACCTCTGCGTCTTAGCTCTGCCGTCAGTTTGGGGATAGTCCATCCCCTGAGGGACTGCACGCTGCCGCTCTCTGAGACCGGGGGAAGGTGACAGAGGGGCCGTGAAGTCTTCGCTGCCGGCCTGAGACATGGTTGATCTGGTGAGAATGTCCTGTCTTTGAGGTCTTATTTTTGGTTGACTGTAACCTATTGGGGGTGACATGAATTTCAAGTTTTTTCTTTGATTCCCTGAGTCATACTTACCCGACTTATTTTTTCCCACCTTTTTTTTTTTTTTTTTTTTTTACCTGAGGGGATATCGTCCAACCTGGTGCAGGGTGGACCTACTGAACTTTGATTGACCTGGAGGAAAATGAAAGGTGATAATTCGTGAAGGGTTTGCTGACTAACTTGAAGCAATGACTTGTATGGTGCTTACAATTTTGTGACAATGAAATGATTTGAAATGTTTGCCTTGGTTATGAAATGAGTGAACTCCATGACAGAGGTCCGGCTCGGTCGTGTCGTGACTGATCCGACCGTGAACCGGGCTCTGGAGCATGTACTGAAATGAGGCAACTGAAAAACATTGGTGCACACCGGGACGAATCGGTGCATGTTTGATGCATCTGGATTCGAATCGGAGCGCAGTATGAAACGAAATGAGAGAAATGTTTACCTTGACCGAGGCTCAAATTGGTTGTGCCGCATTTTGCGACTGGCAACGCACCGAGCTCTGGTATAGGTATGGATACGGCCGAAACAACTGAGGCATTCCGTGACGAATCGGTGCATCTTGAATGCGACTGGTTTTGAAACGGTGATGCGCTGTGGGAGTGAAATGGTAGTAATTCCATGACAGAGATGCGGATCGGTCGCCCGATATCTGCGACTAGCTATGATCCAGACTCCGGAGCATGTTTCAGAAATGAGGCCGAGCCCTGGGGCACGCCGTAACAAATCGGTGCATGGAGGATGCGACTGGATTCGAAGCGGAGCGCGGTAAGTGCAGGTGTAACATATTGTTTGCCATGACAGAGGCGCGAATCGGTCGTGCTGCTGTAGCGACTGACTACGAATCGGACTCTGGAGCATGTACTGAAATGTGGCTAATACCTGGGGCACGCCGAGACGAATCGGTGCATTTCCATGCGACTGAATTCGTATCGGAGCGTGATACGTGGAAATGAAATGATAACCATGACAGAGGTACGAAGCGATTGATAATGACGTGACTCTGGAGCATGTACTGAAATGAGGCCGTAACTACTGGGGCACACCGAAGCGAATCGGTGCATCTTTTAGGTGCGACTGGATTCGGATCGGAGCGCGGTACGTGACTGAAATGAGAAATGATTTGAAATGGTTTAAAATGTTAGAAATGTCTTTAGAAATGTTTCAGAAATGAGAAATGATTGGTATCGAACTGACGTGGTTCGAAAAGATTTATGCATTTACGAATCGCTATGGCTGTCTACTGACACATGTTTAACAACTTAGACCTGTCTGAAATGAAGCGACGCTTGCGTCGCTGTGGTTTCCTCAGATAACGCGAAATGGTAACATGACGACAGTGCGAGTGATACACATGCGGTTACGTTCGTGAAATTTGCAAGTGATTCGTAATTCTAATATCATGGTTTAGTGACATGACATAAAAGTACGTAAAAACAAAAATCCGAGGGGACCCTACCTGCGACAGCCCAGCCAGACGCGTGGTGCGAACGAATCGGTAAACGCGGACTTCAAAAACTCTCGGGCACGGAGATCACGAAATGCGGGAACTTGTGAGCCAAGTATTTGCGAACGCTGAAATCGGAATAGTCGGCCTAGTGACGTATATCGCGCACAGGAAACCGACAAGCACCACAGGTGAGCGGGCTGCTTAAATACCCCCCGGGCTCCTCCCATAAACTCAGGCCACCATACTGGCCTTCCTACATATATATATATATATATATATATATATATATATATATATATATATATATATATATATATATGGTTGGAGCCCTATGTCCGATATGGACATAGATAACATTTATAGTTAACATAAGACTTACCATCAGAAATAGACCTGGAAGTGTGGACTTACCATATGAAATGGACCTGAAAGTGTGCCTTGGTCTAATGGCCGGTATGCCAAAATAAGGGGGCATACCCTGGTTTAAGAAATGATTATTCTGTAAAGAGAAATGAATAGTTGAGAAATGCTGTGAAATGGGGAAGGGAGGGTGGGTATCGCGCACAGGAAACCGACAAGCACCACAGGTGAGCGGGCTGCTTAAATACCCCCCGGGCTCCTCCCATAAATTCAGGCCACCATACTGGCCTTCCTACTTATGGTTGGAGCCCTATGTCCGATATGGACATAGATAACATTTATAGTTAACATAAGACTTACCATCAGAAATAGACCTGGAAGTGTGGACTTACCATATGAAATGGACCTGAAAGTGTGCCTTGGTCTAATGGCCGGTATGCCAAAATAAGGGGGCAAAAACATTCAGGTAGGGGTATAATATTTATTGGTTTTCAGTTATTCATTGAGCCAATTTTGAAAATGCCTGTGCCATCTCTACTTGAGGATTGGGGATATACCGGGCGAAGCAGGCTGATTTCCACCTGCCTAATCTTTTGATGACGTGGTCTGGGACCCCATGGCGGGATGCTGCGGAGGCTGCTCCGATACGAAAGGAGTGTCCGGAATACTGACTGGGGTTAAGGTGAAGATTGCGGAGAAGTATCCTTATGTGTTTCGCAAACTGACAGGCACTTAAAGGTTTAACTGGGAATGGTAGAAGAGGACAGGTGTCTGGTTGTTCAGGCAGGAGTGACAGGAGACGGTTAAGTACGGTGACTGGACACCAGCTGTTATTAGTTTTGTAGAGGTGAATGTCTACTCAAGAGCCTGTTTGCTGGGTTTTAGAAACCTCGAGGTGAAGGATAAAATGGTCTTGGTAGTGAAGCAAGTGCCGTCTGCATAGTACTTGGTCTGTGGGGTTGTTACAGGTGAACTCGCCAGGTCGCAAGAACCCATAGTAAGCCAAATATATGGCTGCTTGTAGGACCGTGCTGGGGAGCAGACCGAATGGAGAAGTAGCCAGAATAGTCGACATCTCCCTGAAGATGGGCCCCGTGATGGGTAAGCGCTTGATACTGATCACTGGTTGTTGTTTCTGAATGCCCCTAAGGATGGCTCGTATAGCGTGTGATGAGAACAGTGAAGATTTTGTGGGGTCTTCAAGAGTCAAGAAATGTTGTATGCCGGCTAGATATAGCCGAATGGTATTGTAAGATAAGGCCAGCTGAGTATGGCAGTATGAACTGAAGGCCAGTACCTGTTTGACATCTGTTGGTCTTTTACAGCAGGATGTGAGGAATTTATTGAATGCCCTCCAAGCTGTCTGGTAGGCTTTGAGTGTGTTATGAGAGAGTGAGTGATTGATGAGCTGCGTTGCTCCTTGTAAATGTTGAGCTAGTTCAGGGTCAGCTGTGACCAGATGGGGATAGGGGCCGACACTGGATCGGCTCCGGGAACCTGTTTGAAAAAGGAGGTGTAGTTAAAACGTGACAGTGCGTCAGCAGCTAAATTGTATCTGCCTGGAATAAATGCACAGTGAATGTTAAACTGATGCTGTAAGGACAGTTGTACCAATCTGCGCAGGAAGGACATGACTGCTAGGGACTTGGACCTGCCTTTGTTGATGATGTCTGCCGTGGCCTGATTGTCAGTGGTGAAGACCACGGTTTGCTCTGTCCAATGGTGACCCCAGAGTTGTGCAGCTGCCACTATGGGATAGAGTTCGAAGAGGGAAGATGTTCGGGTAAAGCCAGGTATCAACAGTATCTGTTGAGGCCAGGGTCCTGAAAACCATTGGTGGCCAAAAATTGCCGCGAAACCTGTGGAAGCTGCAGCGTCTGTCACCACCTGAGGTGAAAGGGCCGACACCATGGGTATAAATAGAGATATGCCATTCCAGGCGGACAGGAATTCCTCCCACATAGATAGGTCCGCTATTGCTGCGGAGTCTAGATTCAGGATCTGATCGGGGTCTTGTGCTTCTGACAGGAATCTCAGCAGACGTGACACGAAGGTGCGGCCTTGTGGAATAATTCGCATGGCGAAATTAAGCATTCCCAGGAGAGATTGCAACTGCTTTTTGGTGCACCCTTTGGTGTGGGTGAATTTGTGAAGGACCGCCCTGATGCGGGTTAGTTTGTCGAGGGGGAGACTGGCTTGCATAGTGCAGGTGTCTAAGTTGACTCAGAGAAAGGTGATGTTGTGTGCTGGGCCGTCGACTTTGTGCTCGGCGGTGGGAACATTGAGATTCCCGAATACCACTCTGAGTTTGTCGAGGTCTCCTGGGGGCTTGCTGGGAGGTTCTATTAGTAGGAAGTCGTCCAGGTAATGGATGACTTCTTGGCACTGAGCCTTGTGTACCAGTATCCAAGCGAGGGATTGAGCGAATGTGTCGAAGAGCCAAGGGCTACTCTTCGAACCAAACGTTAGTTTTGTGGCAAAATAATATGCCTCCTTCCACTTGATGCCGTGCCAGCACCAAAGGGATGGGTGTATAGGCAGGAGCTTGAAGGCATCCGAGATGTCGGCTTTGGAAAGCCAGGCACCTGTACCTGCTTTGATGACTGCTTGGATTGCCATGTCCACGGAGGAATATTTTAGGGAGAATTCTTCAGAGGGGATCAGGGAATTGAGACTGGGGATGTGGGAAGAATGAGGCGCAGACAGGTCGTACACCAAACGTAATTTATTTGTGAATTTGCCCTTGACAAGCCCAATAGGGCTGACTCTCCAAGTGCTGAAAGGGGGCTGAGTGAAGGGGCCTATGACGTACTCTCGGTCTACTTCTGCTTGTAAGAGCCGATCTATGGCTTGTTCGTCAATGGCCGCTGAACGAAGATTCCCACATTCGTAAGTACTGTGGGGTAGTGAAATGAGGCCGGTGTGAAAGCCTACTGTGAAGCCCTGGATAAGGTAGGTGGCCAGGGAGGGGGTGGGATGTGAGGTGAGGTAGAGTCCTAGCCATAAGACGTTGATCCGGCTTAGTCATGCCCTTTTCTGTTGTTTGACTTCGCACAGGTTTCTTGGGTGCGCTCTTTGGCATAAGGTGCAGATGTGGAGTAGGCGGCACTGACTGAAGTTGCAGGACCCGTAATTGTAATTATTGCAGATGGCTGCCCCTCCCACGGTTCGGACTGGGCGTCCGAATTTGTCCACCTGAGGCGTTTGTTCAGGGGCCGACTGACCCTGAAGTGCACCGGAGGTAGAGGGAAATTCGAAGGGACGTCTGGTTGTCGCATTGGCGCACCAGGTGGCAGTGTGGGTGGAGGACTGGCAAATCGCACACAGGGGTGAGCGTAAGCCGGCAAAATGGCGGCAGAACAGCTCTGTGTCCATGAGACTCCAATTTGTTGTTGTTTGGAACTGTGTGAGTCTGGCAGCAGCCTTTGCGGAAAAGGAACGGTGGTAGTCGTAAAAGGAAAATCCTCCATACTTGTAGCCCAAGTCTACTACCGTATGGAGGTATAAGTCCAGCTCTTCCCTTCTGCTGGGGGCGGCTGAGCATAGGACGTCTCTCAGCATGCCAAAGGCCAGGGTGAATTCTGGGACGGATAACTTGCGGTTCAGTCTGGGGTCTTTGGCTTTAAGGACCACCGATATGTCACCCCAGGAGTAGGCCTTATTTTCTGCCAGATCGTGCACAGAAATAAGGAGAGAGGCCAGGTTGACGTCCCTGCCGTCCAAAATGTCCTTCCTGATGCTGGTTGGAACCAAATGGGAGGGGTAGACAATGGGGCTCCAGCCTGAGGTACCTGCAGGAAGGGGTGTTAAGGTTTGGGTTGCAGTTGGGTCGGGGATAGCCGCGGCCGGTCGTGCCTCCAGGAGTGCCACCCTGGTTTGTACGTCTGTGACCGAGGTAGACAGGGACGACACCATCGTGTGAAGTTGTGAGATGGCTGAAGATATTGACTGGAGGGATGCCTGCTGGGTACTGGGTCCTGCTGCTGGTTGGGGAAAGAGGAGTTTGAACAGCTCGCCTTTCCTCGCTGTGGCGGGGAAGGGCACACCTCTGCGTCTTAGCTCTGCCGTCAGTTTGGGGATAGTCCATCCCCTGAGGGACTGCACGCTGCCGCTCTCTGAGACCGGGGAAGATGACAGAGGGGCCGTGAAGTCTTCGCTGCCGGCCTGCGACATGGTTGATCTGGTGAGAATATCCTGTCTTTGAGCTCTTATTTTTGGTTGACTGTAACCTATTGGGGGTGACATAAATTTCAAGTTTTTTCTTTGATTCCCTGAGTCATACTTACCCGACTTATTTTCTCCCACTTTTTTTTTTTTTTTACCTGGGGGGATATCGTCCAACCTGGTGCAGGGTGGACCTACTGAACTTTGACTGACCTGGAGGAAAATGAAAGGTGATAGTTCGTGAAGGGTTTGCTGACTAACTTGAAGCAATGACTTATATGGTGCTTACAATCTTGTGACAATGAAATGATTTGAAATGTTTGCCTTGATTATGAAATGAGTGAACTCCATGACAGAGGTCCGGCTTGGTCGTGTCGTGACTGATCCGACCGTGAACCGGGCTCTGGAGCATGTACTGAAATGAGGCAACTGAAAAACATTGGTGCACACCGGGACGAATCGGTGCATGTTTGATGCATCTGGATTCGAATCGGAGCGCAGTAAGAAACGAAATGAGAGAAATGTTTACCTTGACCGAGGCTCGAATTGGTTGTGCCGCATTTTGCGACTGGCAACGCACCGAGCTCTGGTATAGGTATGGATACGGCCGAAACAACTGAGGCATTCCGTGACGAATCGGTGCATCTCGGATGCGACTGGTTTCGAAACGGTGATGCGCTGTGGGAGTGAAATGGTAGCAATTCCATGACAGAGATGCGGATCGGTCGCCCGATACCTGCGACTAGCTATGATCCAGACTCTGGAGCATGTTTCAGAAATGAGGCCGAGCCCTGGGGCACGCCGTAACGAATCGGTGCATGGAGGATGCGACTGGATTCGAAGCGGAGCGCGGTAAGTGCAGGTGTAACATATTGTTTGCCATGACAGAGGCGCGAATCGGTCGTGCTGCTGTAGCAACTGACTACGAATCGGACTCTGAAGCATGTACTGAAATGTGGCTAATACCTGGGGCACGCCGAGACGAATCGGTGCATTTCCATGCGACTGAATTCATATCGGAGCGTGATACGTGGAAATGAAATGATAACCATGACAGAGGTACGAATCGATGAGTCATAACGACTGATAATGACGTGACTCTGGAGCATGTACTGAAATGAGGCCGTAACTACTGGGGCACACCGGAGCGAATCGGTGCATCTTTTAGGTGCGACTGGATTCGGACCGGAGCGCGGTACGTGACTGAAATGAGAAATGATTTGAAATGGTTTGAAATGTTAGAAATGTATTTAGAAATGTTTCAGAAATGAGAAATGATTGGTATCGAACTGACGTGGTTCGAAAAGATTTATGCATTTACGAATCGCTATGGCTGTCTACTGACACATGTTTAACGATTAAGACCTGTCTGAAATGAAGCGACGCTTGCGTCGCTGTGGTTTCCTCAGATAACGCGAAATGGTAACATGACGACAGTGCGAGTAATACACATGCGGTTACGTTCGTGAAATTTGCGAGTGATTCGTAATTCTGATATCACGGTTTAGTGACATGACATAACGTACGTAAAAACAAAAATCCGAGGGGACCCTACCTGCGACAGCCCAGCCAGACGCGTGGTGCAAACGAATCGGTAAACGCGGACTTCAAAAACTCTCGGGCACGGAGATCACGAATGCGGGAACTTGTGAGCCAAGTATTTGCGAACGCTGAAATCGGAATAGTCGGCCTAGTGACGTATATCGCGCACAGGAAACCGACAAGCACCACAGGTGAGCGGGCTGGTTAAATACCCCCCGGGCTCCTTCCATAAATTCAGGCCACCATACTGGCCTTCCTACATATATATATATATATATATATATATATATTGGTATACACACATCTATATATGTATATATTTATATTGGTATACACACATCTATATATGTATATATTTATATTGGTATACACACATCTCTGTATATATGTATATATATATATATGTGTATATATTTATATAGATAGATAGATAGATAGATAGATAGATAGATAGATAGATAGATAGATAGATAGATAGATAGATAGATAGATAGATAGATAGATAGATAGATAGATTTATATAGATAGATATGTATGTAGATATCTATCTATATAGATAAGATAAATGTATATATATATATATATATATATATATATATATATATATATATATAGATAGATAGAGTTATATCTATATCTATATCTATATCTATATATATATATATATATATATATATATATATATATATATATATATCTCAAACTATCTATATATCTATCTAGCTATATATATAGATAGATAGATAAATATCTATCTATCTATATATACATATATATATAGAGATAGATAGAGATATAGATATATATCTATGTCTAATATATACACATATATATATATATATATATATATATATATATATATATATATATATATATATATATATAAATAATATTATGTGTGTATTGATATCGATATTTAATATATATATTATAGATAAATTTAGTTTATTATTTTATTTATTTAATCATATGTTTATTGATTTATGTAAATTTTTATTTATAGGTGACTTCAGCAGAAGGGCAAATAGACCTGGTAACAAATGTATCTGCGTAATAGAAATTATGATGTTGTACATTTTAAATAATCTAATTCTCATTATGAAAATTATTTTTTAATTAATTTTAAATATATTTCTTTTTCGACTTTTATGATATTTTTGTATTATTAATTATATAATGATATTAAAATATTATTTTGGTATAAGTTAGTGTGAATTATTGCTCACTCTCCGTACCAATCGTGTCGATAAACCGTTCTTTTAAATATATATATATATATATATATATATATATATATATATATATATATATATATATGTTGTGTCACTTTTATTCCTCCTACAAATAATGTAAAAAACCCTTGTAATAGAAAAAAAGCATGATATGACCTCATACACATTTAAACCTAAATACCGGGCTAACCATAAAAAAAAAAAAAAAAAAATGCAAAAAAAACAAGGCATGCTACTATAGGTCAAATACACACAAAGAAGACCGAGAATAATATTTTCCTGCGCTATTATGAACTCTTACATTACAGATCTGGGGTCTAATAGACCCCAGATCTTAAATTAACACAAAAATGAAATAAAATATATTTTAAAAAATACATTATTTTTATTTGGAATAATAAAAATACATAAATCTCCTTGTAAGAGAGTTTAAAATTAGAGAAGTTTCGACATTGCTTCTGCCCTGCAATATTATGGAGCAGGTGGGGGCCATATTACCCTCACTCGTCTCCATAGCAAGCGATAGGGAGAGGACCCTATCGCCTCTGCCGCTATTGACTGCTTCGATAAGCTGTGGAGGGCACTTGAGCATGGTGGAATGGGTTGGGGTGCCCTCTCACGCTGCCACAGAGACCACTTTTAGATAGAAGCAGACCGCTCGCTGAAGAAGAGTATTCTGGTGTTATGGCAGCTAGCTGCTGCCAGGGCTGGACTGGGACAAAAAAGGGGCCCAGGACTTCATCCAGACCGGCCCTGGGCATGGTACATCAGGGCAAAACACATCAGGCCACATCAGGGTACAGGGCACATCAGGGTACAGAGCCCAGCACATCAGGGCACAAGTCACATTAGGGCACAACACATCAGGGTAAAGCACACTAGGCCACATCAGGGTACAGGGCACAGCACATCAGGGTACAGAGCCCAGCACATCAGGGCACAAGACACATTAGGGCACAACACATCAGGGTAAAGCACACTAGGCCACATCAGGGTACAGGGCACAGCACATCAGGGTACAGAGCCCAGCACATCAGGGCACAAGGCACATTAGGGCACAACAGATCAGGGTAAAGCACACTAGGCCACATCAGGGTACAGGGCACAGCACATCAGGGTACAGAGCCCAACACATCAGGGCACAAGGCACATTAGGGCACAACACATCAGGGTACAGCATACCAGGACACAGCACATCAGGGCACATTATGGGCCACAACGGGGCACATAGCACATCAGGGCACATGATGGGGCACATAGAACATCACGGCACATGATGGGGAACATCAGGGCACATGGCACATTAGAGCACGGGGCACATTATGTGTCACATCATAAGGGAACATTGTGGGATAATATTAGCCAGCATGCATAGTAGCGCAGGGAGCTTCTGCAGTAGCAATTTATCTCTCTTGTGTCAGCGCGCTGTTCCCCAGCGGACCCTCCTCTCTTCTTGTCTATACCAGATGATCTTACAAGCCAAGTGTTATAGACGAGAAGAGAGGAGGGTCCGCCGGGGAACAACGTGATGACACGAGAGACTGAGAGAGAACTTACTACTACAGAAGCTCCCTGCGCTAATCTTCATGCTGTCTAATCTCGATCTACCCGTCAGACGCCAGATTGCGGCTGTTGATGGGTAGATCGCCGCGCACCGCAGATGCGGCTAAAAGTGAAACAGGCCACACTGAGCCATCGGCCGCCCACTGGGAATCTCCCGGTAGTCCCGATGGCCAGTCCATCCCTGGCTGCTGCCATAACATCGATTTTCCTCTTCCAATTTCGGACGTATAATGACGGTGGTCGGTTCAGAAGTGAATTCTGTTATGTGAAAAGTGTTCTGTGATTTCCTTAAAGGTTTTTTCAAGGAACCTTATTGAGCAAACAACATCATGAAGTCAAAAAGATCACGCCAACCACAAGTGGTCTAAATTGCATTTAAAAGCAGTGATGTAAAAAATAATGCCATCACGAGCTTTGAACATCTCACGGAGCTCTGTTCAATCCGTCATTTAAAAATAGAAAGAGTATGGCACAACTGCAAACATTCCAAGACATGACCGTCCACCTAAACTGTCAGGCCGGACAAGTAGAGCATTCGTCATAGAAGCAGCCAATCGGCCCATGTTCAATGATATGTAAAGGTAAGTCTTCCTGATGTTTTAATAACCTCCATTGTCCATTCAAATCTCCTCTGTGCACTTCCTTTTGGCACAGAGCTGCCCCAATCCTTCTCTTCAGGGTTTGTGGCTCATAGCGCCTGCATACGATTCAGTAAGAGTGCAGCCTTATAGAACCTATTTCCATGGTGGCACTTATGCATAATGTTATTGCCAACAGTTAGAGTCAATGGCTGCGCTGCTATCAATATATATAATCAGTAACCCATATCAAGAACCAATCACCTTCTCCTTTAACAGCGATGTCACCAAATGTAAGAGCCACTGACAACTTTACGGTGTGCACCATAAGTGCCCCCTATCAATGTCCATTAGTGCTTCATTACTGTACATCCTCTCATTGAAAACTATTGCCACCTATCAGTCCACACTTGTGCCACACTTGTGCCCCTGATCATTGCCACCTCATCAGTGCTCAACAGTGATGCCCCATCATAGCCCATAACAGCTAACTTATCATTGCATAATATCAGTGCCCATCAGTGCTGCCCCATAATCATTGCGTTTTTATAAAAATAAACAATATGCACCGCATAGTATCTTATTCTTAAAAAATTAATTTATAAAAAGGTCACCGTATCGAATGCAAAGTGAATGTATATTAAAACTTATAAGTTTATTATATATTCATTTAACCTTTTGCCGCACGCCCATGTAGTTCGGGACTGCTGTCATATGTAGGCGGTCCAGAATGTCCGCTCTTGCACGCCTGTGGCCTGTGCCGTGTTGATAGGACATGGCGCAACCCCTATCTGTATAAAGAGCCTTGCCCGCAGCTCTTTAAAGATGTGATCGTCTGTGTCCAATCACAGATGGTCACATGTACAAAAGGAAGTGTTTATATAATATATTTAATATATTTATTGGAATTAATGAACTATTTTTAATAAATTGTGCATGTTATAACTGTTAACAAAATTATTATGATTAAAATAATTAATTTACTCTATTTTATTTTCAGATTACATAAAAATGCCAAAGTGCATTTTTAATTCCTGCCCAAATCGGACGGGCTTTAAATCTAAATATCCTGACATAAAACTCCACATCTTTCCCAAAAATTTGGATATGATCAAACAATGGATTGCCTCATCTTGTTTGAGAGATGAAGACCTTATATTTTTGGCAGAAGAAATTTTAAAAGATAAAAACGGAGATCGTTTTAGAATGTGCTCTGTCCATTTTTCTGAAGAGTCATATGACAAGAAAAAAAAACAAAAGTTTTGAAACACGATGCTGTTCCGTCATATCTTCCCGATGACAGATCAATTTTGGTTAAAAAAAAAAAGGGAAACTCCCTGTTGCAGCCAATGTAATCAATCCATTTTGGAAAACCAAACTACTAAATGTGATGTGGCTACCCAAACAATGGAAACAAACTTCTTTTATTTCAGAGAAATCATATCGATGTATTGCCAGTTATCGTGACATTTGTCAAGATCATGATTACTCTGTGTTTTGTCCTATACTAGACACTGATTTATTAAAATCTACTCCCGTAAAAATAAATACTAAACATGGAATGGCAGAATTGGAAATCACCCCAATAAAGTCTGCAGTTACACAGTCAGATGGTGACTTTACTGAAAGCTCGACTAGTGCTACACAAATATTTTTATCCGCTGAACAAAGTGTTGGTCCACAGCCAATTTCTCATGTCTCTAAAACACTTATGCCCCGTACACACGGTCGGACTTTGTTCGGACATTCCGACAACAAAATCCTAGGATTTTTTCTGACAGATGTTCTCTCAAACTTGTTTTGCCTACACACGGTCGCACAAAGTTGTCGGAATTTCCGATCGCCAAGAACGCGGTGACGTACACCACGTATGACGAGACTAGAAAAGGCCGGTTCAGAACCAAGCGTGGCACCCTTTGTGCTCCTTTTGCTAATCTCGTGTTAGTAAAAGTTTGGTGAGAGACGATTCGCGCTTTTTCAGACTCGTGGCTTTCAGATCGTTTTCTTCCGTTCAGTTTGTGCTTGTGGGTTTGTATCTGCTCTTCAGTGCGTGCAGTCAGTTCGTATCAGAGTTTTCTGTGTGATCTTGCCTGCTCGTTGCTGTTTTTCAGGTCACTCTTCACAGGCCTTGCTGTTCTTCAGTGCGTTCTGTTACTTCGTTCTGAGCAGCCGACCGTTTTCTAGCCATGTTTCGTATGCGTACTCCTCGTACAGTTCGTGCTGTGCAGGGGCTTGGTGTTGGGGTCCTGACCTTGACACAAGTCCAGTCCATGAACAGGGTGGGGGGGAGTTCATGGACCAAGAATTGGTTGCTTCAGCGTGACCAGTTCTGTCATATGCCTTTGCTCCGTGAGATCCGTGAGAATAATCCTGATGATTTCAGGAACTTTCTCAGGTTGACGGACCCCGTGTTTCACCGTTTGTTGGCTTCACTGACCCCCTATATCAGCAGGCAGGATACCTGCATGAGGCAAGCCATCACTCTGGAGCAGAGGTTGATCGCTACCTTGCGGTATTTGGCCACAGGGAGAAGTCTGCAGGACCTCAAGTTCTCGACAGGCATCTCCCCCCAGGCTCTTCTTTGTGGACATTTACTGCTTGTGTTTGTTTTAGCTGACCCTGACAGAAATGTGTGGAGTGCAGAAAATGTCGTGATTGTGTAACCTTATACAAAGCACTGTTGGCTGTTATTTACTAAATGCAAAGACACTTTTCACTACAAGTGCACTTGCAACTGCACTGAAACTGCACTTGTAGTGCAAAGTGGATTTCCCCTTAGGAAATAACCCCCATTTTCTCCTAAAACAACAATTACTTCACCCCAAAAGTGTTGTAGTGTTGAGACAATAATCCACACATTCTTGATGAACAATCTTTTTAATACCTGCACAATCACATGTGCATTTACCAAAGGTTTTTCTGACAAACCAACATGTTTGTTGTATAACAATTTTTGTGGTGTCATTATCCAAAATCAAAATGTGCATTTTATAGAAAACAGGCCTGTGTAAAACCCACAAGAAAGACAAAAATCTTGATCTTACAAAGTTCACATTTGGTAGAACTTGAAGGCAATATCAGACATGAGTATTTATGAACTGTGTTTGATATTGCGTTCAGATGGGGGGAAATCACCCCTGGAAAAGCCAAATTTGGAAGATGCACACAAATTTCACAATGTCAACATGTGCTATCTGCCATCAGGGGGGATCAAGGGACGTGTTTTGGGGGAGAAAGCCCTTCCTCACCGCTACTTTATTATTGAGGAAGGGGTTGCACCCCCAAAACGCATCCATTGATCTCCCGTGATGGCAGATAGCACATGTTGACACACTGTGTGCATCCTCCAAATTTGGCTTTGGGAAAAATCACAAAAACATTTCGCACATTGTAGCAGACAAAAGAAGAAAGTGATTTGGAGGGGTTTTAAACTCTCCCCAAAACATCAATGATGTTTTTATATTTTGGAATAACATCATTGATGTTTTGCTTGATGTTTTCCAATTGTAAATTACACCCCATGATCTCCCCGATCAGGATCTGGGCACTTTCGGATGTGAAAGGATCTGGATCCACAACCTCACGATCACCTAAAAAGAGAGGAACCCAAAATAAATTAGTTTTCAAAAAAATGCCGCAATCCATCTCTTATCTGAGCCTGTGGTCGCAGACACTCACCTGTTGTGGTAACTACTTCCACCACGTCTTCATCCTCCTGCTCATCTTGTGTTGGGTGGATTTCCCCTTCTTCCAGAGGGGGGGGGGGGCTCTGGTCTTCTCGGATGAGGGGTGTCCTCCGAGTTTTTTCTCCCCTATGTAAAACAAAAATGGTATAATTAGCACACAGATATTTGATGTCAGAACTATAAAGATGAAACATTGCTTGGAAGTGGGGTACAATTGTCTATTTTAGCCGAGTTCCAAGATGTAGCTTTTTTAGTGCCCTTTGTCAAGCTGCAATACTTTACCTGTTTGGTAAAAGCTTCACAGATGGAGACCCCCCCTATAGTATACACTGGAGCACCTGTGTGGCCCCCTAATAAAAATGGTGTTCTTGTGTCACACACTAGTGCTCCAGTGTCCAGATGTGAAAACAGCTGCTGAGTGTCCTCTCCTTACACACAATCTAGTTTGCATTTCATTCTAGTAACAAAGCCATCTACACAACCCAATTCTTTGAAGACAAGTATAGGGCGTCAAAATGGTGGCCAAATGCATATGGCCTAAACAATGGTATTTTATCGTCCGAAATAACAATGTGTGATCCGAACGAATAATGTGCCCATGAACATGAAAGTTGCCATTTTAAACTGTACAACAGTTCCTAAAAGCACATGGAGCAGCACGAACGTAATAAACACAAAAAGAATAGGAACACAGCACAACTACTTACTTTTTTGCAGCACTCTCCGGATCTTTCTGTACTGCTCATGTTCTCGTAATTTCAGGTCCGACCACCGCTTCCTGAGCTGATCTTTCGATCGTCGTACCCCGAAATTACGGTGCAGACTCCTGACCACTTTCGCCATGATCTTGGCCTTTCGGACATTGGGGTTGGGGTAAGGCCCATACTTTCCATCATAGTCGGCCTTCTTCAGAATGTCCACCATCTCCAACATCTCCCCAAAGGACATATTTGAGTCCTTTAATCTCCTTCTGGATCGGGACGTTTCAGGCTCCAGCTTTTCCTCCTCCTCCTCCTCCTCCTCCTCGTTGCTGTACTTAGCACTATCCTGCTGTCTCTCCGCCATGTGCTCTTCCTCCACTGCGCCGAAAGAAAAGGGGCGGGGAATAGACTAGAAAGAACGTCAGGGGCGGGCGGAGTTATACGCATGCGCAGTGTGTATAAATCGTAACGCGCGCGTCTTACGTACGATCTGTGAGCGGAGGAAGGAGCATCGGAGACGCCGATCGTGCTAACGAAGGTAGGATCTAAACTTGGGCCTATACTGCTTCGAAATGGAAGCCTATATTGTAACAAGATTAGGGGAGTTTGGCCTGACATTAGGCTTTGTCTTGTGTTGTGTCTTTCAGAGAAAATGGATGGGTTCAACGACCACAATTTCCTGCCCCTGTTCATAGACAAGTACAGGGAGCTGCCCTGTCTGTGGCAAGTGAGACACCCCCACTATAACCATAAACAAAAGAGGCAGGCAGCGCTGGAGAAACTGCTGGAGTTGGTGAAGCCGGTGGTCCCCACAGCAACCATCCCTTATTTAAAAGCAAAAATTGGTGGCCTGAGGAGCACTTATCTTAGGGAGCGCAAGAAGGTCACAGATTCCCAGAGGTCCGGAGCTGCAGCAGATGACATTTATGTCCCCAGGCTGTGGTACTATGAGAGACTGCGATTTCTGTCAGACCACACTGAAGTCAGGGAATCCCTCTCCACTCTTCCATCCACGCTTCCTTCCATCCCAGCTGAGGCTTCCGATGTCCAACCTGGGCCTTCCAGCCAGGAGGAAATGGAGGAGCCCAGCTGGAGTCAGGTATAGCATTCTTCTACAGATTTCTGGGCAATAAATAAATGATGTTTATTAGATGTTATTATTGATCACTAATTGCTGATTAAAAAAAGTGCTTTACATATCAATAGACAGTAGTGGGCACCCAAAATTGGGAAAAGAATGAAAACTGCTGGGCTCAGAAGGATAGTCTGTTTTATTTGTTAACATTGAATTTGCAGCAGTCAGGAGGTGAAAATTGTGTGTGATTGATGAATAAAAAACTAAAACTATGTCCCTTTTTCATACACAGGAAGACCTCAGCCAGGAGGAGGCTGTGGAATGTGGCAGTCAGGAGGAGGCGGGGATTATTACTGTCAGCCAGGAGGAGGCGGGGATTAGTGGCAGCCAGGAGGAGGCGGGGCTAAGTGGCAGCCAAGAGAAGCCTGGGACAAGTCGCAGCCTGACTGAGTCTTAGGTCCCTCCCCTTCGCCTGCCATATAAACGAGCCAGGAAGGCCACTCCGAGTCCCGTGCAGGATTCAGCGTACAGGCTGATCCAGGAGGCTTCGGCCTCCCTCCGAGCCTTCCCCAGTCCTGAAGAGGCCTTTGCCTGCATGGCTGCCACAAAATTGCAGGGCATGCAGGAGGGCCAACGCAAGATCTCTGAGGACCTGATTTATAAAGTCCTTCGTAAGGGGTTGAGTGGGGAACTGACACACAAGACGGATGTCATTGAGAGGGACGATCCTCCTCCTCCTCCTCCTCCTGCTGCCACAACTCCACCACCACAGCCAAAGCCTGTAAGGAAGCGTGGAAAGAAGACCAAAGAGTGATGACCCTGGGTTCAGTCTGGTCTGACAGAAGATGCAGTCTCTCGTATGACCACAGCCTGGGGACACAGATGTCATCTGCTGCTTTCCGGATCTCTGGGACTTCTGGACCAGACTGCCCTCCCTTAGATATGGACTCCTCAGGCCACCAATTTTGCTTTTAAATAATTGATGTCTGCCCTGGGGGTCCAAGGCTTCGCCCACTTCTGCAGTTTCTCCAGCGTTGCCTCCCTCTTTGTTTATAGTTGTGACCCCTTAATAAAATTTTTTTAGGGAAATTCTACTCTCCTGTGTGTGTTTTCATCCAAAAAGGACAGTTTGTTGGTGACGATTCAGGTACATTTCTAAAGTACAATGTGAAATTAACAAGGGACAACAACACCAAACAATCTCCTACAGATTAAATAGAACAACATATTAGTGGTGTTGTGGGAACTTGTCACCAAAAACACACACAAACATTTTCGGGAGTACAAATCAAAATCACCAAAAAAAAATAAAAAAGAGAGACACAAAAAAAGAATCTACATTAAAGTCCAAAAATAAAAAAAAATGTTGTTGTCAGATGTGAGAAATCTAAATATATTGAGGCAATCCCGATAAATAGTAACAAAATAAGTTTGTGAGAAGTGTGTGTGAATATGAGCAGCAAAACTACTTAATTCTTGTCACATTATAAAGAAGAAGAGAGTGCGCTGTATTAAACCATTTTGAACATTGCAGCGTGACGAAAGTGCTGTATCCATTCCGAACGCTACGTTTACCAGAACGAGCTGTCCCGTGTTGGAATTTCTTCTGAGCATGCGTGGCACTTTGTGCGTCGGAACAGGCCACACACGGTTGGAATTGACGCGATCGGATTTTGTTGTCGGAAAATTTTATCTCCTGCTGTCCAACTTTGTGTGTCGGAAAATCTGATGGAAAATGTCCAATGGAGCCCACACACGGTCGGAATTTCCGACAACACGCTCCGATCGGACAATGTCCATCGGAAAATCCGACCGTGTGTACGGGGCATTAGTTTGGAATCAGCAGATAACACTATTATTTCTGGAAATGATGTTCCAAATTTGGAAGAAGATGATCCCATTGAGAGTATGGATACAAATGATCAAATGAATAGCTCATTAGATCAAAATACCACCCTCGATGAAAACTATGCACCAGATTTTTCAGAACTGTCTCAAAGCGATATTTCTAGGGATGAAAGTAGATTAAACGCTGATATTATGACACCTCCCAATGAATTTTTATGTGTTGAGGAAAGAAAATTCATTGTTTTTGAATCTAGTCTGGATAAATTATTTGAGCAGATACGTTGCCCCAACGATCAATGTTTCGAAAGAATAATTAATTTAGAAAAAGTAATGGTTGGCAGCTTACTCAAAGTTTATGCCACATGCAAAGAAAACCACAAAATTCTGCTTTGGGAAAGTCAACCAAAAATTGCTAATTTTGCGGCTGGCAATGTAATTCTTGCGTCGGCCATTACTTGCAGTGGAGCATCATTCACAACTGTAAAGGAAATGATGGATCTATGCAATATACCGATTTTTTCAAAGGCAACATATCACAAATATTTGTCAAGCTTCATCTATAGTGGAATTGATCATACCTGGGTTGATGAAAAAAATAAAATAAAAACTAATTTGCAACAGAATTTGGTTTTTTTAGTTGGTGATGGGCAATGTGATAGCCCAGGCTTTTCAGCTAAATACTGCACATATACCATGATGGAACTGGAGTCTGAAATTATAATTGATTTTGAAACAGTGCAGGTGACTCAAACCACCTCGTCCGTTGCCATGGAAAAAATGGCATTTCAAAATTGTCTGGAACGCATTATAGAAGATAATTATGATGTGCAAGTTCTTGGTACGAATCGCCATGTGGGCATAAAGAAAAAAATGCGAGAAGAATATAGCCACATTTCCCATCAGTATGACCTGTGGCACTATGTGAAATCTTTAAAAAAAAAAAATAGTAGAGGCCAGCAAGAAAGCTAATTGTAAAGAGTTGCAATTTTGGTTATCGGCAGTAATAAGCCATTTTTACTGGTGCAGTAGGCACTGTAAGGGAGATACAGAATTATTTTGGAGCACATCATGGACATCCCTACTGTACCATGTTCGCAACATACATGAGTGGGAGGAGGATGGTGAAACAAAGTACTGTAAGCATACACCGATAAGTGACTCTGATGTCCATGTGGAATGGTTAATCAAACCCAGTGCAGCATTCAAGGCACTTGAGGAATTAGTACTGTCCACACAATTGAAAAACGATGTCCCTCATTTGGTGCTGTACTGCCGTACTGGTGCTATTGAAACTTTTCATTCCAGTGTTCTTAAATATCGAAGCAAACGGTTACATTACCGGATGAACTCAATGGAGGCACGAACAAAGTTGGCCATTCTGTCACACAACAATAATGTTGGTCAGTCACAAGCCATTGTCCGTAGACCGACAAAGAAAAGTGAAGAGCTTGGCACAAAAAGAACCTCTTTAGAGCACCCCCTCTCGAGGAAGAAATGGATAGTGCGTAAAATATATGACCCTGTATGCCATGATCATTTTACAAAACTAATGAAGACAATTGTTCTGGTTGCTGCTGGAAAAATAACACCGACATGGAAATCTAAAGAGGAGCTTATGCCTGTAAATATAGCATCTTCAGAAAGACCGGAAAAAAAAGATGCTGTGTCCATGCATAAGTCAAGATTTCCCTTGCATAGGGAGGAAGATTAGATGGCATGAACCTATCTGTTAAAAAATAAACGTAATTTTTTTTACTTATATACTTCATCAAAAATAGTTTATAAAAATTTTTATGTTCATAATATATTTTTTTTTATTTCTAGATATTCCTACATTATTACAGTATCTTATGTTTTTCAGGTTAGTATTAGATTTATATAAAATGTATATTTTATGTACTGAAAGTTATAATCTATCCAATATATATGAATAATTTATCTGTCATTTTAGGTTTGAATTTAGGAACAATTTATGTTCAAATAATGGTTTATTTATAAAAATGAAAAATTTTTAGACAATATAAATTAATTTCAATAACTTTATTTTAAGGCTCTAAATAAGAAAAATGGTAATTTAATCCAAGAAAATGTGTTTTCTTTTTGTAACTAAGATATATAGCTGAAAAATTATTAATTAAAATTTTTTTTTTCTTCAAAGACTCATTTACATTGTTTAACAATTAATTATTGTCATATCATAATAAATAAATGATTAATATTAAAATCAAATGTAATTAAAAAATATATATATATATATATATATATATATATAAAAACTTGTCAAATAAAATTACTAATATTATAAAAAAAAAACATAAATTAAGATTTAAATTTTTTATTAAAGCACTTGTCAAATAACATTGCACAGATATATAATAAAAAATAATAATTTTGGTTATTTTTACAAATGAAGTGAAGAAGTTTTTTTAATCTAAAATTCCAATGCCATGTCTCCAGCGTCATAATCATTTGAATATTTAAATCCAACGTATTCACCATCTGGGTCTGGAAAAGCTGTTCTAACTGCATGAACTGCACAAGAAGGTATGGGCCTTCGATTCCCTTTGCCCAAATAGCCATGTATCCATGCAGTAAAAGACTTGTATGCGGTTTTACGTAAGTTTCTGTAAAATATAATATTAGTTTTGTGCAACATTAGTTATAAAAAAAATTAAAATATTTTTTTTTTGGGTAGTGAGACAAAAAAATATCGTTAAATTTAAAAATCCTAAAATTTATTAAAGTGTATTTTTCATTTACTGAAAAAGTTAAAAAGTCAGTAGCTAAAAATACAGCAGCTGCTAACTTTTAATAATCTGACACTTACCTGTCCCAGGGTCCAGCGATGTGGAGGGATCTAAGCCCGGCTCCGCACCCCCTCCGCTCGGTGGCACCGGCATATTAACTTTGGGCGCTGGGCTGTGGCTTCACAGACGGGAACCCACTGCACACGCGTGAACCGCGCCACGCACCATGACTGGAAGGGAAATCATCTGGGACCTGTCACATGTCAAAGATGATTGACTAGAGGGAGGGGAGAGAGCTGATCTCCCTTCCAGCCCCGAGGGAATGTGACGTCAGAAGCCCAGGCACTGAAGAAGTCAGACTACGAGAGACCCCATAAGAAAAGGCATTTAGAGCTGACCCAAAAAAATGGTCTATAAATGTTTATTCATTATTGTTTTTTTATAAGGACATCATTTTTTTTTTTTTTGGGGTGTGGAAGGGCGCTTCCGTCTACTTTAAAAAAATAATCTTACAGTTCCTAAATCTTAAGAAATATGTATGTATGTATATAACAATAATGAAAATGTAAATAAAATAATATACCTATTATCATCTGCATTGGGTGCATGTGAAGTTCCTTGGTGTATAATAGTCAAGATAATTGTAGTATTGAGTCTGTCAACAACCATATTTTTAAAAATGTTTGAATCAATTATACACAATGAACCTTCATCAATATTTTCCGTAACATTGGATATTTCATGGCAGCAAATTGACTCTCTGGCCGTAGGCATTGCAAGACAATTTCCACATTCACACCAATCATTTTTTCCTATTCTTGTTTGCAGTCTATGCTCTTCGGATGTTTCTGAGTTTGAACGCAATAAAACTTGAGAAGGTGGATTGAATGGAAACTTGGGTCCTCTTCAACTGTCGGATACTTGGACCAAATTTTTGCTAAAAGATTTTTTCTCTACATAAAGTGAAATAACATTGTTAATAAATTAGTAGTAAAATTTTGAAGTTTATAGTCATTCTTGTTTTTGATTAAAATTTACCCTTTCCTCTGCAGATCTTATGCTTGTTGCCTGATTCTCTTCCATTGTCCCCATACTTTCTTGAGATTCTTCTGTTGTCTTCAATATCAATAAAAATATTTATAACAAATGTTTGAAGTTGATTATTTTTAACTGGTTGTTTATTGTTAAATATTTTAAAAATGAATGCATTTATTTTAATTATCAGGAATTTTTTTAAAATATAAAAATATTAGTTAATATTACATAAAATTATTATTATTTATATATATATATATATATATATACAAACTATATTAATTTATAAAGATTTACAAATGAAAAATTGTTATTTAATTTAGTTCATTGTACTTCTATTTTTTAAGCAATTACATTATTTTTTGATACATTTTTTAGATTGAAAATATAAAATAAACATGTATCTTAGTGT